>NW_027555958.1:302620377-302652108 GCF_003287225.1 Phascolarctos cinereus | reverse complement strand
TAAACAGTTCAATGACTGATTGTTGGCTTCAATTATTGACCTCTTCATATTAGCGATCCTTAAGAGAAATGTGGAAAACATGCCCCAAAGGCTCTACACCTACGGATAGGTTTTTACCCAGCAATATTACTGGTAGGTCTCTATACCAGGGAAATAAAAAGACCCACCTGCACAAAAATTTTGATAATAACTGCTTTTTCTTGTGGTGGAAAAGATTTGGAAACTGAGGGGATGCCCACCAATTGGGGAATGGCTGAACAAGCCTTGGCATATGATTATGGTGGAATACCATGTTACTGTCAGAAATTATGAAAAGGGTGATTGCAGAAAATTCTTAGAACGTTTACATGAATTCATACAAGGTGAAGGGAGCACAACAGGGAGAAAATATATCCATTAAGGGCAATATTAGACTGAAAAATAACTGTAATAGACTTAGTAACTGACGGTTACAATGACCCACAACAATTCCTAAGTCCTTATGATGAAAAATGCTATTCTCCTGCCAAGACAAAACAGATGTATTCAGAGTTCAGACTGAAGCACATCTTTCCTTAAATTCCTTGTCGTAATTTCTCCCCTAAGCCGTGGTAAATGTGGTAATGTGTTTTCCTTGACTTTATACGTGGAATGTATATTCCATTTCTTTCGTTCTCAGTGACTAGGAGTGGGAAGGATGGCAAGGCTGAATTTGAAAGTGGGAATTTACAGATAATAAAATCATATACAATCAAAAGAAAAAGAGTGATGTGGTCTTGAGCATTGATGTATTCTCTCAAAATTTCTCCTGCCTATTTTGTTGCATGCAGATATCTCTGCTGGATGGGTCATTGAACTTCTCTGGTTTAAATCTCCCATATCAAAAAAACTGGACAATAGCTTCCTTTCTCTTCCTTTCCTTTCACTTCCCTCATCATCCCTTCAAATACTTCAAGGCCCTCTCTTTCCCTCCTTTCCCTTCCGATCCTCACTTCTGTCCACCTCCTGTCTTTCTCTAATTTTCTATTCTCTTCATCTGTGTTGTCATCCTCTTCTATTCTCTTGGCCTCTCTCCTTCAGTGCCTAATTCGTTTATGGTAATTATGATGGATCATCCAAAACAAATCCGGTATTTCTAAGGGGTGTATCCAAGGGGAAAACATTTCCTTTCCCTAAGGCTCAGTTCCCTTAGTTCTCAAAAGCAAGGATTTGGCTATATTACCTCTAAGCTTTCTACCACTTTCAAAATCCAATGTACATCCACATCAATAGAGAACTGAAATTAATTTGTTTAGACATAGCGTATTTCACCACTCTTATTCACATTCTTATCTAAGTAAGCCCAAGTAGCTCCACAGTGAAGTATATTTCAATTTCTTAGGCAAATTTCTTGTCACAATCCAAGGGAATAGAGAGCAATCCCCTTCAGAAGTGTATGATCTTTCTCTTTTACATATCTAGCAACACCCATGCATCTAAGTTCTTCACTCAGGAAAGCAAAGCCAATAATTTTGACATGAAACTACTGTAGCATACATGGAAATCGCTAAGAACAAACAGTACAGGGGAGGGTACTTATACATGTAGTCACAGTGCTCACTTTAATTAGGCATATGTTAACACAATCAGGCTTGAGCAATTATCTCTATCACTCTCCTCATTTTGACTTGAAAACAAATACCAGAACAATTAAGCTCAACTCTACTTATAGCCAAAGAAACCATGTTCATTCCTTCTAGGTCCGTGGTCCATTTCTGTGTTACAAGAAGGTTAGTAGATGGTCTAAAGGTGTTGTGATTCTTTGCATTCTCTATTTCTTTTCTACCACTGAAGTGATAATAGGGAGCTGAAGAAAACTGGATTGCCTTGGAGAAATTAAAAAGCTCACTTAATGACTCTGAAGTTTGCTTCTCAGACTCCTGTATTCCCCTTCTGGGGAAGCAAAGCTGTAGTTTTCTGAATGAGACATTGTAAAAAACAAACAAACAATACTAAAAAACAACAAGACAACAAAACAGAAACAGAAAGCATCTGGGTAGGGGAGTAGGAGCCAAAGCCTGAGTTGAGATTCATGATTATCTAGAATGGAATAATAGAGATATATTTAAACCCAAGTTCTTGGGACATAGGGAATGCAACCACTTCATCCAACGTGAGAATGTTATACAACAGGGAGAAGTAACTATGCCTTAGTATTTGATAGAGCACCAATAGGATGTGTAGAGTATTGTTTTCTTTTGTTTTGTTTTCTCTTTTCCTTGAAACCAACCATGTGCCTGAGTGCTGCATGTTCTATCATAATTGAGAGATTTTATGAACTTTGATGAGGTTTTCTTTTTTGACTGTACTAAAGAGTCTATTTTGTTATTCAGTTTCTTCTCCATTATTTCTTTTGACTAATTGATTCATTAGTTCAATAAAGAGAACTAAAGGGTTTTATATAGCAGACACGGGAGTAGGAATGGTGGATTGCTACAGACAAACAAAAACACTTTCACAGGACCTGTTTTGAAGGAACTTGAATTCTATTTGGAGAAAATAGTATATAACTGGGGCATAGGGAAGGAAGAAGGAGCATACCACCTTATCTTAAGAACTTAAGGCAGGTTTCTCTGCTTGTTCAATTTCTGGTCAATCAATTAAGGTGACCTACTGAAAGTTCAAGTACTTCTCACTCTCTTTCTCCTGTGTAAGGTTCTGAGATTCATGGGGTGGAAGTGGGGGTAGGGGTTATTCTCAAGAGATAAAGACAGCTTTAGAGCAGGAGTGAGAAACTGTAGCCTGAGGGCTCCAGTGGACCTAGAGATGAAGTGCACACAGCCCATGATGTTCTCCCAAATTTGGATCAAAGAAAAGTGGCTGTGATCTATGAATGATGACAAAGGCTACTTTCTTCCCAGAGCAGTTACCAAGGGTGGGACAAAATGCCCCTTGAGACCTGTCATTCCTGGTGGTCATTATCCACTCCAGGTGACTCACCGGGGGAAAAAAGGTTATCACCAAAGGAAACATAGAAAGCATTTCCAGGGATTCCAGAATCCTCATCACGAGCTATTTTGCTGAAGATGCGATTTCTAGGATGCTCAGGGATCTTACGTTTTTGAAGATTGGCAGGAAAAACCACCACTGTGGATAACTAGGTTATGTGTCTCTCCAGATTCCATTTGGAGGAATGGCTCTATCCCTTGGTCAATCAATCAAACAATCTCTCTTGAAAACTCGTTTATGTGTTCGGAAAGCATGAAGTGAAATGACTTCTCTGCCAGTCATTTTGAGCAGAACCTAATGCGGCATAGGTGGAGATCCCTAGGAACAAACACTGTAGAGGAAGGAGTGATGCCTCTAGTCATAGTGCCAACTTGAATTTGTCATCACTTCACACAAAAAACAGCCCTTGGGCCATTATCTCTCTCACTTCCCTTTTTTTGACTGCACAACAAATACCACGACAATTATGCTCACCTCTATTTCCAACCAAGGAAACACTGTTCGTTCCTTCTCAGCCCCTGGTCCATTTCCTTGCTCGTAGTGTCAAGCCGTTTGGACAACGACCATTTGCACCCTTACTAGGAAGTTTTCCTATTCCCCATGCAAAGGAGAGAAATCTTCTTCGCCTGCTCTGCCTCTTTCCTAGCATAGAATCTCAAAGAAAAGTCCAGGAAGAATGTATTCATTGTTTGACTGAACCAGGAGAAGGCTTTGGGCATTCAAGACAACGGTCGTCCAGTCATAGGCCTGTCATGGGGAAGCCAGGAACTAGGTTTCTACTGCTTGGCCACAAAGGCCAGAACTAGCAGCAATGGGAAGATGTTGAGGACGGGCATAGTGAGCTTTGAGAGAAGGAACAACTTCGAACTAAGAGTTGTCCTAACATTGATGAAGTGCTTCAAGGCAGATATTGACAAGGGACAAGAGGCAAGGGGTGATTGAGAAATCAATCATACATTGGGAAAGTCTGAATTGGAGAAGCAGTTGCCTTCTTCTCTCCAAGCTAGGAGACTTATCCCCCAACAATGCCACTGACTAATTTGATTATCCCTTTTTGATCACGGGGGAAAAGAAAGAAGGAAGTAAAGCGGACCCAGAAATAGCAGCTAATGAGAAGGCAGTATAAAAGGCGTCTAGCAGGCCAGCAGACATCCATACTCCAGAAACTCACTCACCTGCAAACCATCCCCGAAACTCAATCCACCAACACCATGGTCAGCTCCTGTTGTGGCGCCACCGGCTGTGGCCAAAGCTGTGGCTCTGGCTGCTGTCAGCCCTGCTGCTGCTGCTGCTGCCCCTGCTGCTGTGTGAGCACCTGCTGCCGGCCCTGCTGCTGCTGTCAGCCCTGCTGCTGCCAACCCTGCTGCCGCCCCTGCTGCTGTGGGTCCAGCTGCTGCCGCCCCAGCTGCTGCACTTCTAGCTGCTGCCAACCCTGTTGCCGCCCCCGCTGCTGCCAGGTCACTTGCTGCAGAACCACCTGCTGCCGCCCAGCCTGCTGTGGCTCGTCCTGCCGCTGAGCTCTCACACCTACTTCTCACACTGCCCACCAGCCCCCACCTCTTCTCAAACAGGCACCACTTCTTTGCATCCTCTCCTTCACTACCACAAGACGATGTTCAGGACCAACCATGACAAACTGACCCACCTGAGACCCCTTCGGACGTGACAACCAGAAACTCATCATCCAACTCTCACCTCTCTCTTGCCTTTGTCCTTCGTGCACACCAAACTGTTATTTGATTTCAATCCAGCCACTCAAACTCTTCGCTTTTCTCCCTAACCCCCATTATCTTGCTGCCTGACCTCCAGCCACCACATTCTGCCCATTGAGAAGAAGAACGCTCTTGGCCATCTTCTTCACCCACACCGGGACGTGACTACGCAGATGCCAATGATGTTCCTTTCTCAAATTCCCTTTCCCTCTCACCGCGATTTGCCTTGGTCTTAGTGTTGGTCCCATTCCAAATAAAACTTCCTGGCAATTAAAGAAATCCAGCGACTTGGTGAATCCTTTCTTTTTCATGTGTCCTTGGTCAATGCCCAAGCAATTGTAAACAACACACAACTGCCCTTTCAGCAGCCATGAACTTGAACCCATGCCCCAAGGGAATACCGTCTATCCTATACTTAGCAAGTCATTCTCCAGCCTCTGCACACTAGGTTTTTCCACAATGTCCAGACACGTCATTATTATGGTTTCTTTCTTCGCTAAGTCATTCACACACAAATGTAACCAATCAATGCATCCATTAGGTGCCTTCTTCTGTGCAGAGCTAGCCTTGAGATTTCTGTGACTTGCAGTGTTCCATGGATCACACTGTCCAATGGTTGGGGCCCATCTCCAATAGAGTTGTTGAATGGTCATTGTGGGATGAAGATCCTTCGTCTCACCAAGGAGGGGAAACGATCATTTCACAGAGAACGAATTGTGATGTGGGAGGAAATTTATGTTATAACGGTGAGAAGTCAAAATCATTATCATGCTTCTAACGCTTATACCGCTTATGAACAAGGGGAAAGAGCCTAGCTCCAGATGTGGTCAATGTAGTATGGAGAATCAAGAGACGAAAACTGTTAGGACATTCCAAGCGGGCATCATTTCTAATTTGCTCCCACTCTTACCTGGAAAATGCCATTGACGCCAAAAAAGGCTTTCCTCAGAGCAGAGCTTAGAACTAGGCTACGCAAGACAACTGATCTGCCAAGGCACACCACTTATGGAAGGAGTGCGAAATTGGGAAAATTGTATTCTTCTATTAGTGCAAAATATCTTCATGCAACAAATGTTCACCTCTGATGCCATGTAGAGATTTTTTCGGGAATCATACAAACTTCATATGCTACCGTGGAGGGTAGGCTTTGGATGGATAGCAGGAACTGAGGAATGAAGGAAAAGATGGTTTCTCAGATGCCCTGAATCTATGGAATTCTAACCAACAATTCAACTGCTGCAAACGTTTCTGTGCTACCTGCTTCCTTGCAGTCAGAGATATAAGAAAGGAGGCCCAAGGACAGCTTCACCAAGGGCCTACAACTTTGGCATGGCATTGGCAGCACTAGAAAGCATTGCGATTGCCCAGAATGATGCCTTAAGGTTTGCCACGATAGCAACTCTAAATTCATCTCTACTCTCTTTCTCAATTGGACTATGGGCTTTTCTGAGCCTTTCGGAACTCATGCATTATGAATGGGAATAGGGCAGTTAATGAAAAAGATGCCCCATAGCTGGCCCTCAAATATCAATTACCTAAAATCAGAATGCACCAGGAGCTGACTCCCCTCTACCCACTCCCAGAGGCTGCATCCCAGATGACTTCCTCCCACACCTACCTCTGACTGCTCTTATGCTCTCTACACCATGCCTTCATCTCCCTGAAAAAAGTCTCATGATATCTTGGGATCTCCCCCCATGTAGGACAAGTGTCCAACAAGGTTGTTACATTCTTCCAACAGTCTCCACATGGCCTTGTCCCAACATCTTGGTGGCATCTTTTCTCTTGCTTTCCCTAGGTGGACTGATGCACCAAAACGGCAGGTTGCCTCTCTCTTGGCAGTGGCTTTTGTCAGTGTATGAGTGCTGGAGAAGGGACGAATACAGATGCAAATGTTTGGGCAATATTTTCAGTACAGATCGCAGAGCAGGTAGTAAGTCTCTGAATGTGGTGCATTGCCTTCATCAAAGTAACAAAGTTACATCTTTTCTTTCTGCTCAATTATTATGGCTTTGCAGATCAATGTCATTCCACAAGCAGGCATTAACGACCTCCTCTGTTCCCTTACTTAAATACCTCTGTAGTAAATACCACACTCTGGGGGACTCTGGCAACTCAAAGATAAAAACAAAGACTCTCTGCTCTTACATTTTTCCATTCTGATCTCGATGGATATCAGAGAGTCAGAAAACAGTATGCAACATTTCAAATATTTCGCCAACTACTGACAACACCGCTGATCATTCACCACCATTGATGGAACAAAAAATAGCAGTGGTAATCAATCATACTTCTTTCTTCTATTGAAAGTAACATTACTCTGTTCTGCTTCTGGGAGCCAACATGGTGGAGTGAAAAGGCAGTCACTCTCACTCTCACCTATCAACCTCTGAAAACCCAGAAAATATCACCCCAGAAAAAAAAAACCCTGGAACACCTGCACTAGAAGAAAGACGAGGAGCAGCAGTGCAGCAGCCCAGCAAACAGTTTTCCCAGTGCCTCAGCAAAAAATAAGGGAGGCAGAACTGCAAGGAGCCCCAGGGGGACAAGTATCCTGTGGCATTCATCTGAAAGGAGCTGAATAAAATAACATAAAGGCTTCCCAATGCCCTGGCCTTGCTCATTCCAGCCCAACACCAGGTGAGCTGTAGGAGCCCTGAAGCCTACAATTGTGAAGAACTCCTGAAGCCCAGGTGGTAGAGCAGGCAAACACCAACATCTGGACCTCCGAGTGCCTCAGTGAGGGTTGGGGGAACCGGTGGAAACCAGCTCAGGAAATCACCAGGAGTCTCGCCACTCCACTGCAAAGGAATCTCCCAACGCATTAGCAGAAAGGAGGGAGAGAACACTGCAGGGGCCCCAGGCAGACAAACATCCTGCAGCACCAATGTGATGGAAATCGACTTGGCCCATGGTCTCCTCTTTAAAATGGAGAACAAACAGGAGGGAGGTAAGCATGGTGAAAGACCTAAAGTCCATGTCACAAGAGCACAGGCTGAAAGAATTGGGATGTTTATCTTGGAGGAAAGAAGATCAGGAGGGATACAAAATCTGTCTTCAAGTATTTAAAGTAATGTCATGGGGAAGTCAGACTTACTCTGTTTGGACACAAATGGCAGAACCCAGAGCCAAGGCAGGAAGTTGCAAATGGGAAAATTTAGCTCTCACGTTTGGGAAAATCTTCCAAACAGTTGGAGCTGCCTCAAAGTAGAAGGGGCTGCCTTGGGAAGTGGTAGGTTATTCCTCTTTGAAGGTCTTTAAGCAGAGGGACTAGATGGGTGTGGATTATGTGAGTCTATGAATTGCCCAAGTACTAAGAAAAAACACAAAGTAAGAAAGAATTAGCAAAGCCACTTGGCTTTGTGGCTTGTTTGTTTATTGCCAGGAAACCTCAGTTTTATTTGGAAATTGCCAGGCCTGAAGACAATGGAAAATCAGCATAAGAGGGAATGTAGTAAGGAAAAATCTTTGGAATCTCAGTACTGAAATCTTAGGGTGAGATAAAGTCTAGCAGTGAACTTTCTTCTCAAACAGCATAATCTGGTGATTGAAAGCCAAAAGGGAGGACAAGAAGATTGGAGTATTAGGTTAGGGCTTGACCTGAGAAGCTCAACATCAAATTCAAAGTTCTTAACCACGCAAGAAGGAGAGACCAACAGAGAGGTGACAGTCGCACTGAAGAAGGAACCTAAATAGCCAGCCACTGCTGAAGGTTTCCAAATGGGTCTCTTGTGATCAGCTTAGAAGTGGTGAACTATACAAACTCTACTCATACTGATTCACATGATTAAGAGAACTGATGTCTCCCAGGGGTGGGTTGAGGATGGTGAACAGTCATATGCTGGTCTGTACATTTAGCAGCAAGAGGAACCACAGCAGGCTGGGCGGCAGCAGGTGGTTCTGCAGCAGGTGGTCTGGCAGCAAGTGGGGCGGCAGCAGGGCTGGCAGCAGCTGGACCCACAGCAGCTGGGGCGGCAGCAGGGCTGGCAGCAGCTGGACCCACAGCAGCTGGGGCGGCAGCAGGGCTGGCAGCAGCTGGACCCACAGCAGCTGGGGCGGCAGCAGGGCTGGCAGCAGCTGGACCCACAGCAGCTAGGGCGGCAGCAGGTGGACACAATGCAAGTGGGCCTGTAGCAGTTGGTCCTGCAGCAGGTGCTCTGGTAGCAGGGAGGTCGGAAGCAGCAGCCAGTCCTGCAGCAACAGGGGGCACAGCAGCCAGAGCCACAGCTCTGGCCAGAGCAGGTAGAGCCACAACAGGAGCTGACCATGGTGTTGGTGGATTGAGCTTCTGGGTTTGTTTCCAGGTGAGTGGGTGACTTGAGTTTGAAAGTCTCCTGACCCCACAGGGCTCTTTTATACCATCCTGAATGGCAGCCATCACCAGTAATAGCTTATTTCCTCGTTATTGTTTAGCAAGAGGGAAAAATGACCCTCAATTTAGATAATTTCTGTAATGAGGGGGGGAAGAAACTTATTTCCTCTAACCTGTTACCATTCGTCTACTTTTCTACAGATCTGATTAAATCCATATGACTAGGTCACACAGAATATCAGAACTGGAAGCAACCTCAGAGGCTATCTCCCCATCTATGTCTGAACAACATGCTTATAATGTGACTTCTTCTTTGAAATCAGGTTGGTTAGGGGCATCACCTCTGTTCATTTTTGTTTTCCTGCCTCCACCTTCTAGTCCTCATGTGATAGACAGCCCAGGCCAGCCTTTGATGTCACTCTGTTTTATCTATGTATCATCCTGTGACTCACAAGAGATGTAGTTTCATGTATGGTGAAGGCACCTTGGGAAGTGTTTATGTCTGGTAAAATCGCCCCTTGTTTCTAGAGCTAAGTAGACTTGAGAAAAGTCTGGGTCCTCCTAAATTCTAATGCCTACCCTCTGTCCATGCTCTCTACATACCTTGTTTCTGCATTATTGCTTTTATGCTGTCTCTCCATTATTTCTACCCCCAGGGCCCAGTACTGTGTCTGGAACCTAGTAGTCACTTAACGATATATATTGACTAATTGACTGATATTCCATGTACAGTTAAAGCAATGATTGGGTACAGGGACAGGGGGGTTGCTCCTGGCAGTCCTTTCTGATTCACTGATGATCACTGATGGACAAGAGGGTTCAGCTTGATTGAGATTACTATTGGTCATAGAAACAATTAAAGATGTGACCTCCTTTCCATTTGCATGTGAAAAACAAATTTTCAAGTGGCTCTTGAGTGGGAGGAGGTGGTGGTGACATCAACAATGAATGAAGCAATTCCTCCAACAGAGTGAGCCAGTGGTGATGACTCCCTAGAGCCTTCAGGTATGAGCAAAGTGGGGCTGGAAAAGGACTGAATAATCCAGGTCAGAGGAGATCCGGAAGCTTTTTCAGCACTGGGACACCAGCTCTTGAAGGGCTACTGACTTCAACTCATGGAGGCTGCTGGCAGAGATGATAGATGAGGATCACACATCAGTAAGACATCTTCAGAAAAAAAAATCTCAGGCTCAACACAGTAAATATGGATTCACAGAAGAGCAAAAGGAGAGCATTGGTAAAATTGCAACATGCTTGGAATTACAAAGTGCAGTTTTACAGTCTATGCTGTCTCAAGATTAACTTAAATAGGAGGACCTAAAAAAGCTAGAACCGATCCTAAAGAATAATATTACTTTTACTACAAGAAAATTCTCCTTTCATGGTCAGCATGTTCCACTAACAGTAATTTTAGTGCCTGGTGAAGAAGAGAATTTGAAATTCTAGGATGATGATGAAAAGGGTGGTGCTAGAACAGCATAGTTCATTTGCTTTGTGTATCACATAATTCTAAACAGTTGCATATTAAATTTGTGGGGTAAACTCAAGCAAAGCAATTCAATTTATCCTTTCGTGCTTTAAGGGAAATATTCTCTGCTTTCATCAATCCCCAGTTCTTTGCCACCACTAAAACAATTGCTATGAATATTTTTGTATGTATAGGTCTTTTACCTCTTTTTTTTCATCTCTTGAGGATTAGAGTTCGTAGTGGTGTTGCTTGATCAAAGGGTATGCATGATTTCATGGCTTTGGCACAGTTACAAATTTGTCCACAGAATGGTTGAATCACTGTACAACTTCATCGACAATGCCTTAGTGTCTCCATTCTTCCATATGCCCTCCAACATTCATCATTTTCAAGTTCTGTCATATTAGTCAACCTGATAGGTATGGGTTGGTAGCTCAGAGTTGTTTTAATTTGCATTTCCCTAATTAACAGTGTTTTAGAATTTTTTTTGTATGACTATGGATAGTTTTGGTCACTTCATCTGAAAACTGCCTGTTCATATCTTCTGACCATTTATCAATTGAGGAATGGTTCTTATTTCTATAAATTTGAGAAATGAGGTCTTTATTGGAGAAACACACTAAATTTTTTCCACAGTTATGATGACTACATGTTTCACTCCATTCTACTTTCCCCTTGTTTAGCCTACTGTCTCTCCTTTCACCCTGTCCATTATCAAAAGTGTTTTGCTTCTGAATTTTGCCTCCCTGCTACTGGCCCTCCCTTCTACCAGCACCTCGCTTTTCTTATCCACTTGCCTTCCTGCTTTCCTGTACGGTAAGATAGATTTCTACATCCAGCTGGATTGTATATGTTATTTCTTCTTGGAGACAACTCCAATGAGAGTAAGGTTCACTCACTTCCCTGCCCCACTTCCCCCATCTTTCCCCTCCACTGTAAAAGCTCTTTTGTGAACTCTTTTATGTCTGCCAATTTACCCCATTTTATTTCCCCTTTTCACTTTCTCCCAGTCTATTCTTTTTTTCACCCCTTAATTTAATGTTTTTAGACAATCATCCCATCACATTCAAATCATACCTCTTCCCTCCATCTATGTATACTCCCTTTAACTGCCCTAATAATGAGAAAGTTTTTCGGAATTACAAGTACCATTTTCCCATGTAAGAATATGAACAGTTTACCCTCATTGAATCCCTTATGATTCTCTTTCCTGTTTTCTCTTTTTATGCTTCTCTTAAGTTTTGTGCTTCAGAGTCAGATTTTCTATTCAGCTCTGCTCTATTCATCAGGAATTCTCGAAGGTCCTCTATTTCGTCAAATGTCCATTTTTTCCACCTGAAGATTTATACCTAGTTTTTCTGGGCAGGCAATTCTTGGTTGTAATCCTAGCTCTTTTGCCCTCTGGAATATCATATTTTAAGCCCTCTGATCCTTCAGTGTAGGAACTGCTAAATCTTGTGTTATCCTGACTGTGGCTCCAGGATACTAGGATGTTTCCTTCTGGCTGCTTGCAGTATTTCCCCCTTCTCCTGGGAGCTCTGCAATTTGGCCATAATATTCCTGGAAGTTTTCACTTTGGGATCTCTTTCAGGAGATGATTGGTGGATGCTTTTCATTTCAATTTTACCCTCTGGTTTTAGATTATCAGGGCAGATTTCCTTGATGATTTCTTGAAAAATGATGTCTAGGCTCTTTTGTTGATCACGGCTTTCAGGTAGTCCAATAAGTTTTCAATTATCTCTCCTGGATCTATTTTCCAGGTCAGTTGTTTTTTCAAAGAGATATTTCTTTTTTTCTTCTATTTTTTTCATTCTTATGATTTTTTAACTCATTCTTGATGTCTCATAAAGTCATTAGCTTCCACTCCCCAGATTACAATTTTTAAGGAGTTATTTCCTTCAGTAAGCTTTTGTGCCACCTTTTCAATTTGGCCAGTTCTCCTTTATAAGGAGTACTTGTCTTCAGTGAATTTTTGTAAACCTTTTTTCCATTTGACTACTTCTGCTTTTTAAGGAGTTCTTCTCATGAAGTGAATTTTCGTATGCCTTTTTTTCCCGTTAGCCAACTCGGCTTTTCAAGGCCTTCTCTTCACTGTATTTCTGTGCATCTTTTACTATTTGGCCTATTCTGTTTTTTAAGGTGCTATTTTCTTCAGTATGGTTTTGTGTGTGTGTGTGTGTGTGTGTGTGTGTGTGTGTGTGTTCATGTGTGCACGCGCACATGTGCGTGCCTCCTTTACCAAGCTGTTGGCACATTTTTCATGATTGTCTTGCATCACTCTCATTTCTCTTCCCAGTTTGTCTTCTACCTCTCTTTCTTATACCTTTAAAAACACTTTTAATTCCTTTTTACTCTTTCATGGCCTGCAGCCAGTCCTTATTTTCCGTTGAGGCTTTGGAGGTAGCAATTTTGACTTTGTGGTTTTCTTCTGAGCGTGTGTTTTGATTTTCCTGTCACCACATCAACTTTCTATGCTCAGGATATTTTTCTGCTGTTTGCTCATTTTTTAGCCTTTTTCTCAACTTTTACCTCTATGGTAAAGTGGGTCTCTGCTTGCAGGGTGGAGGGGGCACCATCCTGAGCTTCCGGGGTTTGGTGTGGCTGTTTAAATAGGCTATTCTGGAGACCTGTAAATTTTCGTTTCTTCCAAAGAAGCTTGATCTAAGGAGAGGTGTGTTTGCAACTCTCCTGGACTGTGCTCTCATCTGCGAGGGATCACAAGCAGTTTTTTCCACCCTGGAACTGTGTCCAGCATCCCAGGTCCCCTGTGGCCAGAGCAGTGATATGTTAGTGCTCTTCTTCACCCTGAGACTGAGGCCCAGGACTGTGACTCAAATCCATATATGGGCAATTCAATAGAGCTCTACCCCTTGTGCAGCAAGTGGACCCTGTAATCTCCTTCTGACCAGTTGTGTGACCTCTCTTACTATCTATGCCTGAGAAGTCCAGAAACCCTGCACTGCCATCACTGATTCAGTTGCCCCAAAGGCCACTGCTGTTTGATGGGCACAGCCTGTATTGGACTGTGGTCCACTCTCATCCTGGTGCAGCAGACCTTTCCTGTCAACCTTAAAAATTGTCTTGATTGGGAAAGTTGCTCCTTCCCATCCACTTGTGTGTTCTGCCATTTCAGAATTTGTCTTGGGACACTGTTTAAAGTTGTTTGGAGGGGTTTGGGGGAGAGCTGTGGAGAGACCCAAGCTTTTCTCCACCATCTTGCCAGAACTTAACCTTTTACAAATTTGTATTGATATCTGTATTATCAACATCATTTATGAATGTGCCCCTCCTTTTTTCCTACTCAATTGGCCACGTCTTATAAACAAAATAATAAAAATGAGGAGGGAAAAAAGAGACAGTTCATCAAAATTAGCAAACATATTCATCAGGTCCACAAGCAATTTTCCTCCACCTCTACAAAGAGAGGAGGGAGATAAAATTTATCTTCCCTTCCCTCTCCTTCTCTTGCCTTTCTTTCCTTTCCCACTTCTTTCTTCCTTCCTCTCCCCTTCTTTCATATCCCTTCCCTCACATTCCTTCCACTTCCCCCAACTCAACTCACCTTCCATTCCCTCTTCTTCCCTTGCCTGCCCTCATCTTCCTTTCTGCTCCTTTCCTCTCACTTCCCTCACCTTCCCTTCCCTCCCTGATTTCTAACCCCTCTCTTTTCCTCCTTTCCCTTCTGATCCTCTCCTCTCCTTTCTCTTCTCTCCTGCAGTGACAAACTTGGTTATTTTAAGGGTGAAGGATCATCTGACACAATTCTGCTATTTCTCTGGGGATGTATCCTAAGGGAAAACATTTCCTTTCTCTAAGTCTCAGTTGCCTTGGTTCTAAAAGGCAACGATTGGGTTATATTACCTCTAAGTTTTCTTCCATCTCCAAAATGCAATGGACATGCCCACAAATAGGGACCCATTGACATTCATCGCAGACATAGAATTTCTCATGTCTATTATTCACACCCATGTCTAAGTGAGCCCAAGTAGCCCAAAACAGAAGGATGTTTTAATTTCTTGGCAAATTTCTTCTGCCACCACCAAATGGAACAGAGAGCAATCACCTTCAAAAGCTTATAGTCTTTCTCTTTCACTAATTCAGCAAGAACCATACATTCCAAATGCTCCTCAGCAGAGCAAAGCCAGTCATGGTGACCACAACCTGCTGTAGTATATGTGGAGATCACTAGGAACAAACACTATGGAGGAAGGTCGTTATAAATACAGTCATAATGCTCACTTTAATTTGGCATACCTTAACAATAATCACACTGTGGGCCACTATCTCTCTCACTTCCCTTATTTTGACTCCAAAACAAGGAACAGAACAATTATGCTCAACTCTATTTCTCACCAAGGAAACCTTATTGATTCCCTTTGAGGCCCAGGTCCATTTCCTTGGTTGTGGGACAAAACCACTTAGTCAACAAACACCTGCACCCTGACAAGGAAATTTTCCTATTCTCTATCCAAATGACAGAAATCTTCCTCCCCTTCTTCCCCTTCCTCCCCTCTCTTTTCTGGCATAGAACCTAAAAGAAAAGTCCAGGCGGGATACATTAATTATTTTGGACCAGGAAAAGACATTGAGGATCAGGAAAACTGTCCTCCAGTTGTAGGACTGTCATGTTGAAGCCAGGAATTTAGTTGCTTCAACTTGGCCACAGAGGCCAGAACTAGGAGCAATGGGAAGATGTTGAAGATAGTAATATGTAGGCTTGAGAGAAGGAAAAACTTGCTATTAATAACTGTCCTAACAATGATGACATGCTTTAAGGTGCACATAAACAAGTGGCAAAAGACAAGGGGTGATTCAAAAATAAAGCATTAATTGAAAAGTCTTAAGTGGAGAAGCAATTGCTTTTTTGTTCTGGCCAAGTTAGAACATTTAACCTAAAAAAATGTTACTGATTAATCTGATGATCACTTTTTTTTTACATCATGAAACAAATAAGGAAATAAACAGGAGCTAGCAATGGCAACCATTTAGAAGTGGGGTATAAAAGAGGTCTATGAGGCCAGCAGACATCCATACTCAAGAAACTCACTCACCAGGAAACCAACCCAGAAACTCAATCCCCCAACACCATGGTCAGCTCCTGTTGTGGCTCCACCGGCTGTGGCCAAAGCTGTGGTTCTGGCTGCTGTCAGCCCTGCTGCCGCCCTGCTGCTGTTTGACCAGCTGCTGCCAGCCCTGCTGCCGCCCCAGCTGCTGCGGGTCCAGCTGCTGCCAGCCCTGCTGCCGCCCCAGCTGCTGCATTTCTAGCTGCTGCCAGCCCTGCTGCCGCCCCAGCTGCTGCGGGTCCAGCTGCTGCCAGCCCTGCTGCCGCCCCAGCTGCTGCGGGTCCAGCTGCTGCCAGCCCTGCTGCCGCCCCAGCTGCTGCGGGTCCAGCTGCTGCCAGCCCTGCTGCCGCCCCAGCTGCTGCATTTCTAGCTGCTGCCAGCCCTGCTGCCGCCCCTGCTGTTGCAGGACCACTTGCTGTAGAACCACCTGCTGCCGCCCAGCCTGCTGTGGGTCATCGTGCTGCTGAACTCTCACACACCTGTCTGCAACTGCCCACCATCCCCACCCCATCTCAAACAGGCACCACTTAATTGCTTCCTGTCATTCACTACAAAAAGAGCTTGTTCAGGGCAAGTAACAACAAAATGATCCACGTGAGACCCATTTCGAAGTGACAACCAGAAGCTCAGCACCCAACGATCACCTCTATGTTGCCTTTGTTCTCTTATGGGGACGACAACTTTGTATTTATCTCAATCCATCAGCTCAGACTCTTACTTATTCTCCCAAAGCCCCATTATCATCCTGCCTGACCTTCAGTTACCAAGTTTGTCAGCCATGTGTTCAGCTCACACCAAGATTTGAATACCAAGATCCCAAAGATACTTCGTTCTCAAATTCTTTGTCATAGAGATTTCCCTTTGTCTTAGTGTTAATCAAATTCCAAATAAAACTTCCTGGCAATTAAAGAAATCCACCGACTTGGTTTATTCTTTCTTTTTCATGTGTTCTTGCTCAATGCTGGAACAATTTTATGAAACAGAACTGCACTTCAGCAGCCATTAAGTTTAACCCAACCCCCAAAGGAATACTGACTAGGCTATACTTTGCAATCATCATCCAGCCTCTGCACATTATAAGGTGTTTTGTACAAAGTCGATAGAGTTCATCATTTCTTTCTTTTTTCCCCAAGTCATTGACTCATAAATGTATCCTATAAATACTTCCATTATATTCCTTCTTCTGCAGAGAGCTAGTCATGTGTTTGTGTGACTTGCAGTCTTCCATGAATCACTTTGTCCAATCTTTGTGTCACACCTTGGATACAGTTGGTGAATCGTCATTGTGGGATAAACTTCCTTGCTACGATAATGAAGAAAAACGATCATTTCAGAGAGACTGAATTCTGATGTGGGAAGGAGAGAACAAGATATGTTATAAAGTTTTGCTTATGAATAACGGAAAGAGTTTGGCTCCACGTATGGTCAATGTAGCATGGAGAATCAGGAAAGGAAAATTGTTAGGACATTCCAAGGAGGCATCATTCTTACTTTCTTTGCCAAGGAATCACTCTTCAGAGAGGAGGTTAGACCTAGACAACTGATCTCTTAAGGCACAACACTTATGTAGGAGGTAAGAATATGGGCATATTTTCATTCATGTTTATTAAAGCACAAAATCTTACTACTAGAAAAGCTCACCTTCCATGAAATCTGGGAATTTTTTGGAGAATATTTCAAATTTCATATGCTGCCATTGAGGCTAAAGGCCTTGGATGGATAGCAACCACTTGGCAGGAACTGAGAACTGAAGGAAAACATGGTTTATCCAAAATCCTGCATCTATTGAATCCTGACCAAAAATGGAGGTGATACAAATGTTTCTGCGCCTTATGGTTTCTTGCAATCAGAGATATAACTAGGGAGGGCCAACTAGAGCTCTACCCAGAGACTCTGAAATGCTACTGGCAACTCTAGAAATTATCACGCTTGCCCAGGGATGATTCATTAATGCAACTCCAAATTCAACTCCAGTCTGAAGAGACTTGATGAGTTCCCAGGAGCTGCATCCCACATCAGTTCCTCCAATGCCTAACTCTACCTGGCTCTTATTTTCTCTACCACTGTTCCTTAATCTCCCTAGAAATAGTCTCATGATAACTTAGGATCTCCACTCACATGGGACAAGTGTCTAAACAAGGTTTCTACATTCCCTTCACATGATCTTGTCCCGAGGTCTTTATTGCATGTTTTGTGTTGCTTTCCCTAGGGGGACTGATGCACAAAAATGGCAGGTTGTCCCTCCATTTCCAGGGTATTTTGTCACTGTATCAGTGAGGGAGGGGAGAAGGCTGTCGAAGCAACGTTCAGCCTAATCCCGCAGAAGCTAGTAAATCAGTGAATATGGCACATTGACTTCATTAAAGAAACAAGTTTTCATATTTTCATTCTGCACAAGTATTATGTCTTTGCAGATTAATTTAATTCAACAAACAGGCATTAAATTCCTCCTGTGTTTATGTACTTAAATACATGTGTATTAAATACCATATTTGGGTGACACTGGCAATTCAAAGCTGGAAAAAATGCCATGCTATTCCGTTTTTACATGCTGATTATGAGAATATCAGATAATCCAAAAGATAAGCACCATTTTAAATATTCTAGCAACCACTGAGAGAGAACACCACTGATTATTCACCACCACTTACAGAATGAAAAATAAGTGTAGTAATGAATCAGCATACTTCTCACTACTGTCAAAAGATGAATAACATTATTGTCTAAAAATGCTTCAGGAGCCAAGAAGGTGAGGCTCACACTTAGAAAGGATCATATTTTCAGGAAAATAGCTCACTTTCTATCTTAAGAAGAAAAAAAATGAAAACAAATTAAGAGAAGCATTATGGCACCTTCTTTTTCCTTTTTATAACTGAATATCTGTCCTGGGTGTACAATGGCTGCATGATAAACTTCCAGATGAATTTTGATAAAAATGGAGGTAAAAGCTAGTGAGCCACTCAGCTTGTCTCAACAATGACAGAAATGCATTGAAGATGTGAAAACTAAAATATAGAGTATATTTGAAATAACTATATTCCAATCAGTAAGTATTGTGCTCTTCCTAACTTTTAAAACACATCTTTGTCATTCAAGAAACATCCCCTCAGTATATATTACTTTAAATAAAAAAAAATACTTATTTGCCGAGACCCTAGCTGGTTATAAGTGACTCAACAGAAGTCATTGTGGTACAGTGTGAACACAAGTGACTCTAGAGGCCAAGGCCCTAAGGTTCAAATCCACACCTGAAATGACATGTGGGAGTTTACCTGAGTCACTTAACATTCCTGGGCCTCAGGTATCTCATCTGTAAATGGACGATTAAGACTTCAAGACCTCTGTGATTCCCTCTGGTTAGAAATCCATGGCCCATGTGCATAATAACGATCTGTGGTTTTGTTTCAGCGGGGGCTCTCTTCATTGATGCAGATGGCATCCTCTACAAGGCAGTTGATGATCTTTGTTATAGGAAAAGAAAAGACTGGAAGCAAAGTGAGTGCTCTGCTATTGGAGAATGGATGGAAAAATTGCATTTTTTAATGCAGTGGGATTTTCCTGTGGCACAAGATGTGAAGATGAAGAATCCTGAGAAATTTGAAAGCCATTAATACAGATGCACAGTTGAGTAAGCTGAGACAGTACATCAGCACACAAAATGACCCACAGGAATAGAACAGAAAACAAGGCTGCCAGACATCAGAATTCACAGCAGTTCATTGACCTATCTTGATTTCAGAGGACTGATGAAGAACCATACCTCTTTGCTCTCAGAACAAATTCTGCAGACTACAGGTACGTATTGAAACACATGAGGTCAGCTGGGGTCGATGGGTAAGTTTGTTTTGCTTATTTATACTTCTTTGTCAGAAGAATGGATTCTGTTGGGGGAGAGGGTAGTATTAAGAAAAGAAAAGGTTTCTTTTGGAGGGATTAATAAAACTTTTTTCCCTCCTGCATGTTCTGTCATTGAAAACTCCATTACTCTCTTCTTGTCAGTGGCCTAGCAATAAGTTTATCCAGGGAATCAAACAACTGAGCTCAGAGAGTCTGAGCTCATTATTTTTATAGATGATCTCTGAAGGCAGCACAGATAAATGCATTTGCACCATGTCACCCAAGACATAAAATTGGAGTTTAAACCCAAGTTCCTCAACTTCAAATCAAATACTCTTTCTACTGTACCATTCTACTTCTAAGGTTCTAAGGCACAATAATGAAGGCCAGCATTGGGTGCAGACCTGAAATGTTCGAGTATAGTAGGAACTACTGGACCTTGTAATCTTCATGACATCAAGGTTGTCAATTCAATGTTGAATTCTTTCCACAGTGACAGCTCAGAGGAAGAGATCATGATAGCCATTACAGAATGAAAATCCAGATATTATACTAAATTTCAATGAATCTCTACCATATCAAATATCAAACGATCAAATGAGATATTATCTAGGGGAACATGGCTTTGATTAGGAAGAGTGACATTACTAACAAGTGAGAATGAAGAGCTTCCTTATAAGTTACTGGTTTACCAAGTAATTTTGACTGAGAATTTAATGAACTATGATTGAATACTTCATTTTGAAAATTTAATGAACCTTACCTCTGATAACAAACTGGGTGTGTGGCATTCCATATAATGTCACATTTCTGCAATGTGTTGCTAAGATTTTCTGAACTGTTTTCCCCCTTTCTTCTTTCTTCTTTATTATATAGTATGACTCTCCCAGAGGTAGGCAGCGAACAATATTTACAAGATGCAGGTGAGGGAAAAATAAAATATATCAACAGAATTGTGAAGGATAACCAAGTGATAAAAGAATGGTAATAGATAGTCTATAGGTGGTGTGATTGTTTGCATTTCCTATCCCTTTTCTACCACTGAAGGGATACCAGGGAGCTGAAGAAAACTGGATGGCCTTGGAGAAATTGAAAAGCTCACTTAATGACTTCCAAGTTTGCTCCTCCAACTCTTCTGTTCCTGCTCTGGGAAAACGAAGCCCATGTTGTTTAATAAGACATTGTAACAAACACAGCATCTGGGTAGGAACAAAGGATCAAAGGTCTTGCTTGTGCAAAGTGACTGTATAGAATTTTGATGTAGACATATTTGAACCCAAATTCTTGGGACATCAGGAATGCTTCCATGTCCCCTGAAGGGAGAATATTCTGTCACAGTGGGGAATGACCATACCTTAGTATTTGCTACAGTATCAATGCAAGGTGTACATTTCTTTTTTTCTTGAGCCAAGGGATTTCATTGATTCCTGCCTGTTTTCCAGTACCGGAGAGATTTTATGAACTTTGATGATGTCTCCCTTTTTTCACTCTTTCTATACCATAGAGTTTATTTTGTTTCTCAGTTTCTTCTCCACTATTTCTTTTGGTTCATCCATGCATTCTATAGGGAGAATTTAAACTTGTTGTATGTACTAGACACTAGGGTAGGAATGATGGATTCATGTAGGAAAATACTGTAGCAGGACCTGTCTTCAAGTATTTTGCATTCTATTTGAAGAAAAGAGTATATAACTGGGGCAAAGGAAGAGAACAAGGAATATAGCACCTTGCCTGAAGTACTTAAGACAAATTTCTCTGCTTGTTCAACCTCTGGTAAGACATGTGACATCCTCTATACACCTTTCAAGTACTTCTAAATCTCCATTTCTTCTGTAACATTCTGTGACTCATGGAGGCAGTTGGGGGTTATTCAAAAAGGGTAAGGATACCTTTTGAGCAGGAGTGGGAAATTCTAGCCAGAGGTCTACATGGTAACCATAGAACAACTGCATAGAGCCTATGACGCTATTCCAAATCTGGATAAAAGAAAAGTTGTTGTGTTCTATGAATGAGGACAAAGTCTACTTTCTTTCCAGAGCAGTTAGCTAGGATGGGAGAAAATGCCTCCTGAGACCTGCCGTTCCTGGTGGTCATTCTCCATGCCAGGTGACTTACAGGGGGAAAATGATATAATCCAAGGAAACATAGAAAGTATTTCTAGGGATTCCAAAATCCTGATCAAGAATTCTGTGGGTGAAGATGAGATTTTTATTATGCTCAGGGGTCCGAAGCTTATTATTTATTTATTATTTATAGGATAGACAACAACTATGGAAAACTGGTTTTTGTTTGTCTCCAACATACATTTAGAAGAATTGATCCAGCTCTTGATCAATCTACTTATCTATCTTGAAAACTTTATTTTTTCATGAAAGAATGAAGGAAAAAATGCTCATCTGCAATAGCTTGTTTTTTGGTTTTTTTTTTCCTTGTTTTGTTTGTTTGCTTTACTTTTGGGTGAAGCAATCAGGGTTAAAGTAACTCACCCAGGGTCAGACAGCTAGTAAGTGTCAAGTGCCTGAGGCTGGATTTGAAGTCAGGTCCCCCTGACTCCAAGGCTGGAGCTCTGTCCACTACTCCTCCTAACTGCCCGTTGCTATGTCTTTTATCTCATGTACTGGGAAGTGGTGATTTCTCACAAAATTTCACCAGCATACCTTATTGCATTCAGAATCTCTGCTGGATGGATTATTGAGCTAATTTGGCTCAGTTTTCCCATACCAAAGTGACTAGAGAATATCTCCTCAATGGGTATAGAAATGACTTTGGAGATGATACTATTTCATGAAATCTGAAAAAGACATTCATAACTCAATACATTTCAACTCTGAAAAGGCAATGTTTTTATTAGCAATCACATAAACAATAGCATATGACAAAGTTATGATTTGGATAAACATAGAAAGAATATTTTCTGTTTCATTGACTTTCTTGCTTTGGTGTCTGACTTATAAAATGCTGGGAAGAACCATTCTGATTCTGATCTTCTCTGACAATACTTTGCTATAGCTTTGGAATGTCAGTGAGAGGTCCTGAATTCATAGAATCTGTTCCTTTTGAATCAGCACATTCAAGATTGATAAATGACCCATGTTTGGGAGAGAAGGAAAAGGGAAGGTAACATAAGCAGAGGAGACGTATGCATGGAACGGAATGGACTTTTCATCCTTGTCTCATAAGAGATTGGTGTCAAGATGCTCTCCCCCTGTAGAGGATGTCAAAGATGAAGAGAAAGAGGGGTATTTCTTAGAAAAGCCATGATGGTGTGCAAAATGGATAGTGGTCTGGGTGCTCAGCAGCACAAGGAGCCTCAGCAGGCTGGGTGGCAGCAGGTAGCTCTACAGCAGATGTGGTGGCAGCAGGGCTGGCGGCAGCTGGACACATTGCAGCTGGGGTGGCAGCAAGTTGTGCGGCAACAAGTAGTTTGACAGCAGTAAGGGCAGCAGCAACTAGACTAGCAGCAGTAACTGTGGCAACCGGTGGGTTGGCAACAAACAGCCTGTCAGCACCTTGGTCTGCAGCAGCTGGATACACAGCAACTGGGCTGGCAGCATGTGGTTCTGCAGCAAGGGGTCTGGCAACAGGCTGCACGGCAACAGCTGGGGCGGCAGCAGCTGGTCTCGTGGAAAGTTGAATGGCAACTAGTCTTTTGGCAGCAGGTTGGCAGGCAGCAGCTCAGTCTGCAGAGGCTGGGCGCACAGCACACCTCTTCCCAGACTTCCTGGTCACAGCTCTATGCACAGTAGATGGAGCCACAACAGGAGTTGACCATGATGTCACTGGATGGGTCTTTGAGTTTTCTTTCAAGGATAGGGATTCACTTGCATTTCAAACACTTCTTGCCCCATGGGCCTCTTAGATACCACATTGAACAGCTCCTGCCTGCACTTCTACAGTATTTCCTTGTTCTTGTTTATCATGTCAAAAAATGAAATTAAATTAAGTCTTCTATTTTGCTCAGGACAGAAAGTATATTTCCCTGATATTTTGGCATTCACCATCTCATTCATTTCTCTTTTTTCTAGGGCCATTGTGTTTTCTTCTTGCCTTAAGTACTTATGCCAATTTCCCTCCTTGTTCAACTTCGGGTGAATCTTGTGATATCATGACTTCAGTGTTTGAGTTGATTGTACATCTCTGTTTTTTGAGGAACATTCTATGACTCACGGGGACTCTATTCACAGGGGATGAAGATAACCCTTGAGCAAGCATGGGAGACTCTACCCTGAAGCTTAATGGTGCTGGTAGATTAATTGCAAAGAGCTCATAGTGCTGTCTGAAATTTAAATCAAAGAAAAGTTCAGTTCTGCTAGGAATGACGACAAAATTGACTTTCTTCCCAGGACCCAGATCTAGGGTGAGACAAAATGCCTACTGAGAGCTATCAGTCCTGGTCATCATTATCCACTCTAGATGACTCACCAGGGCCACAGGAATTCCAGAAGCCTGTTTGAGGACTCTGTGTGAAGATGCCATTTTTTTTATTTTCAGGGTCTAATATCAACTAATGATTGATGCTGGAGACTTCAGAAGATGGAAGGAAAATGGAAAAGTGAACACTTCATTAAGGAGATGGTATCAGAGAGTGGGCCTAGGCTTTTTAGACAACAGCTGAAATCTCTGCCCCTGTCCTACTGTGGTGCCTCATCATGGCTTGCAGGTGACCCTAGCTACACAAAGGCTAGGCCAGTGGGGCATCGACCTTGATAGATTCTACCATGTGGCAATGGCCTCGTGGACCATATCTTGACTTTTTAATTTTTTTCCCAGGGGCCAAAGTAGCTATGGAGGAAGAAGCTCAACACCAGGAGTCAACCCATTCAGTGGTGGATTTTTCAGCAGTGATAGACAAATCATTCCGGCAACAAACATCAAAATAGGGAGGAAGTTGTACTTAAACAGAAACAGGGTTCACAAGTTTTCCCTGAGGAAGCAATAAAGGGAATTGATGTCATGATTTCTCTTGTTTTCTCAAAGATAATAACAAACATCATTTCATGAGATATTTGTCCATCATTTATTGCTGTGCTAATTTAAACATGGCTTTGAATAGGAAAATTGAATTTAATAACAAGTCAGAATAAGTAGAGTTTCCTTATAAATTACTGCATTACTAAGTCGTTTTCCACTGGGAATTTAGTGAACTATAATTGAATAATTCATTTTAAAACTTTAATACCTCTTAGGTCTGACATATACTGTGTTTGTAGCACTACATATAAAGTCACTTCTACAATGTGTTGCTGAGATTTGCTGAAGTCTTTTTCCCCTCTCTTCTTTCTCTTTTATTGTGAGGTATGACTCTCTGCAGATAGGCATGGAGGACATTTTGGAAATGTAGGTGATGTACAAATGAAACATATCTGTAAAATGTTCAAGAATTAACAGCTGTGGAAGGAAAGATAGTAGATGGTCAATAGGAGATGTGATGCTTTGTAATCTCTACTCCTTTTTGACCACTGAAGCCATAATAGGGAGCTGAAGAATACTGAATTAATTTTGTGAAATAGGAAAACTTGTTTAATGACTGCCAGGTTTACTCTTCTGCCTACTTCATTCCTGCTCAGACAAAAACAAGGCCCATCTTTTTTATGAGACATTTGAGCAAAGAAAGTATCAGGTTCACTTGACAAAGGAGCAAGAGTCTTGTTTAAGAAAAGTGACGTCCAGAAGGAGAACGCTTTTGAGAATGGAGAGAGAGAGAGAGTGAGATGAACAGAGAAAACAGGATGGAGGGAAATATGTAGTTGGTAATCATTACTGTGAAAAAAAATTTACAGTGGGTTTCTCAGATAACGACTTAATTTCTCAGACATATAGAAAACTGAGTTAAATTTATAGAAATAAGAGTCATTCCTTAACTGATAAATTGTCAAGTTAATGAACAGGCAATTTTCACACCAAATAATTACAGGTATCTGTGGTCATATGGGGAAGAAGTGCTCTAGATCACTCTTCTGTTTTTTTAAATTTATTTATTTTCAGTTTTCAATATTTACTTCCACAAGATTTTGAATTCCTCATTTTCAACCCATCTCACCACTCCCCCAAACCCAAGATGGCATGCATTCTGCATATCCCTTCCCCTAGTCTGCCCACTCTTCTATCTCTTCCTCTTCTCTTATCTCCTTCCCCTTCTATTTTCCTGTAGGGCAGGACAGACTTCTGTACCCCATTTCCTGTATTTCTTATTTCCCACTAGCATGTGAAAACATTTTTTAAAACTATGTTTTTAAAACTGTAGGTTTCGAATCTTCTCCCTTCCTCCCTCCCCACCCATTCTCATTGAAAAGGCAAGCAACTCAATATAGGTTATACATGTGCAGTTATGCAAAACACTTCCATAGTACACATATTGGGAAAAACTAACTCTATTTCCCTTAATCCTATCCTGCCCTCCCACTTATTCTATTCTTTCTTTTGACCCTGTCACTCTTCAGAAGTTTTTGCTTCTGATTGCCCCCTTTCCCAATCTGCCCTCCTCTCTATCATCCGCCTGTTCTCTTGTGACCTTCTCCCCCTATTTTCCCATAGGCTAAGACAGATTTCCTCACCCAATTGAATGTGTATGTTATTGCCTCCTTCAGCCAAATCCTATGAGAATAAGATTCACTCATTCCCTCTCACCTTGCCACATCTCCGCTGCACTGTGAGAGCATTTTCTTTTGTGTTTTTTTGTTGTTGTGAGATTATTTACCCCATTCTACATCTCCCTTTCTTCTTCTCCAAATAGAATCCTCTCTCATCCCTTAACTTTATTCTCCAGATATGACCCCTTAATCTTCAACTCACCCTGTGCCCTCTATCTATCGATCTATCTATCTATCGATCTATCTATCTATCTATCTATCTATCGATCGATCGATCGATCTATCTATCTATCGATCTATCTATCTATCTATCGATCGATCTATCTATCTATACATACACATAATTTTTTCCCTCCAACTACCCTATTACTGATAAAGGTCTCATGAGTTATAAATATCTTTCCGTGCAGGAATGTAAACAGTTCATCCTTACTAAGTCTCTTATGATTTCTCTTTTCTGTTTGCCTCTTCATGTTCCCCTTGAGTCCTGTATTTGAAAGTCAAATGTTCTATTCAGCTCTAGTCTTTTCATCAAGAATGCTTGAAAGTCCTCTGTTTCACCGGATGACCATGTTTTTTCCCTGAAGGATTATACTCAGTTTTGCTGGGTAGGTGATTCTTCGTTGTACTCCTATCTCCTTTGCCCCCCTGAATATTATATTCCATGCCCTGTGGTCCTTTAATGTAGAAGCTGCTAAATCTTGTGTTATCCTGATTGTGTTTCCACAGTACTTGATTTGTTTCTTTCTGGCAGCTTGTCATATTTTCTCCTTCACCTGGGCACACTGGAATTTGGCTACAAAATTCGTAGCAGTTTTCCTTTGGGGTTCTCTTTCAGGAGGAGCTCTGTGGATTCTTTCAATTTCTATTTTGCCCTCTGGTTCTACTATCTCAGGGCAGTTGTCCTTGATAGTTTCTTGAAAGATGATGTCTAGGCTCTTTTTCTTTATCATGGCTTTGAGGTAGTCTAATAATTCTTAAATTCTCTCTCCTGGATCTATTTTCCAGGTCAGTTGTTTTTACAATGAGATATTTCACATTCTCTTCTATTTTTTCATTCTTTTGGATTTGTTTTACAGTGTCTTGCTTTCTCATAAAGTCACTAGCCTCCAATTTCTCTATTCTAATTTTTAAGGAAGTATTTTCTTCACTAATTTTTTGGACTTCCTTTTCCATTTGGCCAATTCTTCTTTTTAGGGCAGTCTACTCCTCATTGGCTTTTTGGACCTCTTTTGGCATTTGGGTTAGACTATTTTTAAGGTGTTATTTTCTTCAGTATTTTCTTGGGTCTCCTTTAGCAAGCTGTTGACTTGTTTTTCATGATTTTCTTGCACCACTCTCATTTCTTTCCCAGTTTTTTCTCTACTTCTCTTACTTCTCAAAATCCCTTTTGAGCCCTTTTGAACCCAAGGCCTGAGAGTGATTCGTATTTTTCTTGGAGGCTTTGGATGCAGGAGCTCTGACTTAGTTGTCTTCTTCTGGTTGTATATTTTGATCTTCTTTGTCACCAAAGTAAGATAATATAGTCTGACTCTTGTTGTACTGCTTGCTCATGATCCTGGCAAATTACTTGAGTTTTGAACTCTTTATTAAGATAAGAGTCTGCTTCCAATGTGGAGAATGGACTATCCCAAGCTTTGGGGGTTTGTATAGCTGTTCTCAGAGATACTTGTAGGGACCCGTAAATTTTCAGTTCTTGCAAGGTGGTATGACAAGAGGCAAGATGTTTACTCCTTTCCTGGCCTGTGCTGTGGTCTGTTAGTGACCACAAGCACTCCTTTCTTCCCTGGAATTGTGAGGAAGGTTTCCTGTCCACAGCCACTACAAGGCAGTGCTCCTCCTCACCCTAGGACCCCCATACAAAACTGTGACCTAGATTCAAGCACGGACAAAGAAAGAGATTTCTGACTCAGCACCAGCAGAGTGATCCCTACAATCCCCCTCTG
Organism: Phascolarctos cinereus; assembly: GCF_003287225.1. Classification (NCBI taxonomy): domain Eukaryota; kingdom Metazoa; phylum Chordata; class Mammalia; order Diprotodontia; family Phascolarctidae; genus Phascolarctos; species Phascolarctos cinereus. The sequence continues at coordinate 302,624,213 of NW_027555958.1, read as the reverse complement.
ATCAGCCAGTTGATTCCCCTTCAGTGTGTGGGCTCAAAGCTTGGGAAGAAGCTGCCCACCACAGGGCCATGCTCTTGGGGAATGGAGCTGAGACCCCACCTTCCTCTCTTAGCACTGCAGAAATAGACTTTTTCCACTGACCTTCTAAGTTGTCTTTGGGATTCATGGATTAAGGAGTCTAGAAACCACTACAGATGCACGAGATTCAGTCTTCTGAGGCTTGCTCCAGGTTTGCTGAGGCCTGCGCACCCATGCCACACTGCTCTGCACTCCCGGCCTGGTGAGCTATACCTTTCTGATCAATCATCCAGGTTGTCCTAGGGCTGCAAATTTGCTTCACTCTGTCTTTTTGTGGGTTAAGTTGCCTTAGAATTTGTTTAGAGCCATTTTTATAGGTATTTGGAAGGGTTTGGGGGAGAGCTCAAGCAAATTGCTGCTTTCACTCCACCATCTTGGCTCTGCCCTCTAAATCAATCTTGATGAGAGAAATGCAAATCAAAACAGCTCTGAGCTATTACCTCACATCTGTCAGACTGGCTACTATGACTGAATAGGAAAATTACAAATGATGGAGGGTATGTGGGAAAACTAAAACACCAATTTACTCTTTGTGAAATGGCATGTGGATTCAACCATTCTGAAGAGCAATTTAACCCTATGCCCAAAGGGCTATAAAACCGTGCATACCCTTTGGTCAAGAAAGACTACTGTTATGTCTTTACTGAACAGAGATCAAAAAAAAAAAGGAAAAAGACTGTATGTACCAAAATATTTATAGCAGCTCTTTTAGTGGTGGCAAAGGATTGGAAATTAAGGGGATGTCTATCAATTGGGGAATGGCTGAACAAGTGGTTGAATATGACTGTGATGGAATACTATTGTGCTTTAAGAAATGATGAACGGGATGCTCTCAGAATAACGTTGAAAGACGTATATGAATTGATGGAACTGAAATGAGAAGAACCAGGATAACATCGTAAACAAGGACAACAATACTTTTTGGTTATCTACTATGAATAATTTAGCTATTCTCAGGAATCCAAGATTACTCTGTAGGACTTATGAAGAAAGTTACTGCCCATCTCCAGGGAAAGAACTGGTAGAGCCTGAGTATAGATCGAAGATAATTTTTCTTCATTTTCTTTATTTGTCTTGGTTTCCTTTTGTCTGTGCTTTGGTCATGAATGACTTACATGGATATGTATTCTGCATGACTAGACATATATAACCAAGGTAAAATTTCTTGCCTTCTCAAGGGGGTCAAGGGGAAACAGAGGGAGGGAGAGAATGTGGAACTAGAATTGTGGGAAAAAGGAACGTCAATATTCTTTTTACATGTGAATAATGTCAAAATGATAAAATAAATATTAAATTAGTACATTGTTTATGTAAAAGAAGAAGAACAAGAAAAGAAGAGTGCCTAGAATACTATAATGTAGATATACGTAAACAGAAGATCTTGTGACATCAGGAATATTTCCAGGTCTCCAAAAGTGGAATATCGAATATAACAGTGGTGAATATCCATATCTTAGTATTTGCTAGATTGCCAATGCGATCTGTGGTGTTTACTTTTTTTTTCTTGAGCGATGGGACTTGATTGATTTCTGCATGTTTCCTGGTACTGGAGAGACCTTATGAACTGTGATGATGCCTCCTTTTTTGAATCTCTCTACCCTACAGAGTCAATTTTGCTTTTCAGTTTATCTTATATTGTTTCTTCTGGTTCAAATACTGGAGCACAAATGATGGATTTATATACGAAAATACTTGAACAGGACCTGCCTTCAAGGAAGTTACATTCTGTTTTGAGAAAATAGTATGCAACTGGGGCATAGGAAAGCACAAGGAACGTATCACCTTGTCTTAAGTACTTAAGATAAATTTCTCTGCTTATTTTTTTCTATTCTATTCTCTATGAAAATGATAGAAAACTTCCTTAGTTGGTCATGCACGTTTCTAGCTTAGAACCTAAAGGAAAAGGCAAAGAAGAATGTATTCATTTTTTTCTATTCAACCAGAAGAAGGCATTGCGTACAAAAGAAAACTGCCTTCCAGTCGTAGCCTGTGATGTTGAAGCCAAGAATTCAGTTTGTTCTACTTGGCTGTCAAGGCCAGGACTAGGAGAAATGCAACAACATTGAAGACAGGTTTGAGAGAAGGAAAATATTCCTCCTACTAGCTGTTCTAACAATGATAATATAACAGTGGGCAGTGACCATACCTTAGTATTTGCTACAGCATCAATGCCATCTGTACACCTTAATTTTTTTTTCCGTGGGCTCTGGGATTTGATGTATTCTTACATGTTTTCCAGAATGAAAGCGTTTTTTACAAACTTTTATGAATATCCTTTCACAAGATATTGCTCAACATTTATTATGGTGCTAAATAAAAGGATTTGCTGAGAAAAGAAAGACCATCATGGGAATTATTACCTAAGCTACTATTTACAAAAATGTCTTTGTTAGACATTATTTCTCCCTTTCTTTTTTTTATGAATGGTGTGATTAAATTACTTCCTATACAGCTGCCACCGATGGAGAGATTTCATGAAATCTGACAATATCCCTTTATTTTCTTTCAATTATATTGAGGTTTCTTCTTGTAGATACTTTTCCTTTTCTTGCTTCAGGCTCATGAATTCATCTATGAAGCAATAAGTGAAAATTCAGTAGAGCTAGAAAGGGTAATATTTGACTTCTTGACTCAATGGTTGTTTTCTTTGTCTTTTTATTCCAAGTTCAATGCTTTGCACACAGTAGGCATTTAATGAATACTTATTAGGTGGCATTGAATAGTAAGCAGCCTGTTACTACAGCAATATCTGGAATTTTTCCATCACAGCAGAACTTTCCCAAGCTCATCATCAGTTGATGTGTCCTTTCGACTGCCACTATCACCTCCAGGCCAGAATCAGGGAACAGAGAAGGCCTTTGAGGCCTAGGGGAGAGAGGGATTTTTACATGAAACACCTCATTATTTTTTCAGTTCCTCTTCATTGGAAATCCTTCATCTCTAAGATCATTTAACTTGCCCATTTTTCAATCTATCCCTTCTCAAAGATAACTCAGGGGAAGTTTCTAATCAGAAATAAATCAAGATATACAAACTACAGATACATCACAATTAAGGATGATTAGTTTATGTTTATCTCCAGAACACATTTGCATGAATTGATCTATCCCTTGAGGGATCTAATGATCAATCTTGAAAATTCACTTGTTTTTTCATTAATGGAAGAAAGAAAAATTACTCATCTGCAATGTATTTTACCTCATTCTGTATTGTTGTCTAGATAAAAGTCCAATCATCCAAAGCTTTAGGCTTTCAATTACACTAATCAACCCTTTTCAGTTTCATCATCAGTACATTCAATGAATTATACTATATCAAAGAGAAGGCAACTGCATTTCACTTGATGACTTCAAAATCCCTTCCAGCACCCAGATGCCTTGCTTCCTTTCTATGTCATACGGAATTGCTCACAAGTATTCTGTAACTACTTATCAGTGTTTTAGATATCCTTTATAATAGAACAGGATGGAAACCTTCTAGGGTTTCTTTTTCATCTTTTCATCACTACTTATACTTCTCACATCTCTCCCCAAGAAACCTCCATTTTTATTTCATGTCATGCAGACGTCTTCCTTTGCTATTTCCTCTTTCACTTCACCTCTCTACTTTTCACCATTACCTCCAGTTGATGCTCTATGTCTTGTTTGGGAATAGTAGTTTGTAGGTCATTTCCCACATTGAAATGTGAGATCATTGGAGGAAAGGACTAGCTGGGCTTCTTCTTGGCTCTGCTCTGTGCTAAGCACAGTGCCTAGAAT